>NW_024538167.1:0-12380 GCF_016628075.1 Suillus paluster
CATATTACATGCCAGTTGCAGATTCCCAGGAGCGATAGTACTTATCTTGCGTTAGTACATGCGCGTCGAGTCACCGTGAACATCATAACGTTGTGGCCCTGCTTGGCTCACTTGCTGAAGCGCTTCTTGCAAACAGTTGCCATCTCGGTGGAGTTCTGATGTCTGCATACGGTACTACGCGCCATCACGGTCACCAGTCTACGTCTTCAACTCCAGCATCAACAACACTTTTTCGTCGCCTGACATGGGAGGGTACCGTTCCCCTTGAGATCCGTGTGGACTCAAAAGAGTTGCCAGCGAATTCCGATCGTGGTCTGGAATGTTATTATATTCAAGCTCCTCGCGTCAGTTACTTGCCTCTTCTGATGCCTGAGATACGGCGGTTCTTGATGGATGTCGTATTTGATGAGGCTGCTGGGAAGATGCTCAAGGAGGAAGAATGGTGGTTCGAGAGCGAGGAAGGTACGCTGTTGAAGTGGTTAGTCTCCCGAACTTCCGGCCATTGTAGCGTGGTATACAATCTGTCCTGAACATGATCTTCTGGTAGGCACTGGCCGATAGGGTTGATCTACGATAGCCACACTATCTGTGCTTCAATTCGGCCTCCATCTCAGACTTCTACATCTCATCACAATCTGCAAGTGACTCCCTTGAAGCTCATTCTCCACCTTGCATCACCTCCCACAGAGAAACTTCTTCTCTCACCCTCCGCCGAATCGTGCAAACAAGCCTTCATGGGGCAACTCAAAGAAGCAGACTTCGTACGATGGGGAAATACGAAGCGCATGACAGGCCTTCGGAAGCAAGACCAGGATGGTATCTGGGAAGGTATCAAAGAACGTAAGCCTGCTTTTTCACTTTTTATATATGCGTCTCAGTTTACTCCATTTTGTTCGTCACTCCAGATAACTTTGATGACTATTGGCGCGTCGCGTCTAAGATAGTACCTACAACCGCGCCTGCGCGGTCAAATTCTCCGCCACCCTCCTCAAATCCATCAATGCATACAAGGCCAGCATCTGTGGACCCGCAGAGTGCCCCGGACCGTGATGGCGCTTATAACGTTCGCAGTGTTCCAGTTAGGTTGTATCTACCTGATGGACCTGTCATGCAAGATGTTGTCCCTCCGACCCTCGAAGATGGTGCGTTTCCCTCCAAAAGACTGCTCTTGAAGGACTGTTGGAACTGATTAAGTTACTCAACAGGCTCGCCCGCATACCCTAGCACATTATCTATCTACACATCTTCCCCTCCTCTTCCCACCCGCGCCATATTCTGGCCCCGAACTCGCTTTTTCTCTGATGCATGGTGTGCTAGTGCCCCACGATGCGGAAATGGCATGGCTAGGGGCTTGTATGTCTGGTGCAGACGGGTGGGTAAGTATTTGCGTAGGAATTGCACGGTAGGCAGTTGTAGAGCATTTTCGACTGACGTCCTGTTCTGCGTGATAAATGTATGGGATACCCTTTTTGCACTGCAGCCCTGAGTCAGCTAAGTCCATTTTTTGAGAACTCATTCGACAAGTGTCATGTCAGCACTCTTGATTTTAACTCCCAGGCTGTACTACTACGGCTACCATCATGTCCGCACCAGATCTCAAGATACGATCAATACATTTCCCTTAGGTATATCACCTGGTAAAAGTCTACCCGCGGGCTGGGGCTGCGTCTAAGTAATGCCTATGTAGCAACAATAACGTGGTGACTCCACAGGTTATCACAAGTATTTAAAACGCCTTTGAGCTAGTCTCGAACTGACGTTTTGGGAAGATGCACCAAACGTTTCCCATGTCCCAGAACGGCTGGTTCAAACAAGACTACCTTGGTCCTTGAGCCTCTGACTCGTCCCAGAATAGTACTACATATAGACTATGGCAATAATGCGACCATGTCGCAGCAGTGACACGAGGTTAAATGTTGAACCCTGTTAAACTCTTAAGCTTTGGCGCTTCAGTAAGAGATTGTCCTTTTTACATGGTCGAAGCGCTTGCCGCGAAGCTAGTGATAAAATCAACCCCTGGAGGATGGAATCTCCAGTGAGAAATTGATCGCATAAATTATATTTCATGCGGTGCAAGGGCATGCAGGGGTCGACATGGAGCCACTGGTCTGCGGGAATACTGCGGGGATGAGTACCAGCGAGCTTAGAGTTATTATAAGTATGAAGGCCACACGAAGTCAAGCATCAGGGAAACACTGGAACAGCCTCGCCGATGTGACAAGTATCCACTGAGACCTTGGCTCTCGTGCGTTGAAACGCGGGACTATGATTTATTAATTATCGCAGAAACCATGTACCAGGTGGGCAATGCAGTGAGTCAGTGACCTGCAGTAACACTCAGGGATACTATCAAAAATAGAAAAGTGGGCGAGATACGGAACGATAACCACGACGATTATCAATCAGACGTTGGTTAGTGCGTACAAAGACACACAGGCGGACAGGTTATACCTATTGATCAAACAGACGAGCGCGAAAGTAGAGAAAGAGAGAAACGACATCGTCGTGTGCTTGTTTCAAAGGATATCCCTCGGGCTTGAAAATTTGGAATGTCTTCCGTCTGACTAGGCAAAGGGCTGCTCTAGTAGCGAGCACAGTCCGGAAACTGCTTTCAGAATCCAGATGCTGTGCTTGATGACGCTGTTTCCAACTTAGTGACACAATGTACTCGACCCTGCAAACGCCGTCGGAACAGTACAAGGCAAAGAACATACTAAAGTTCTGAACATGTAGGGACAGCGATGGGGTAGAGTCACCACAATGCATGTGCCTAAGCCGCATTGCGACGAGCTGCGGCCAGTAGTCAATCACCGCCGGTGATTTTTCCTCAACCGATTCAGATGCTATCAAGGGTAAGCTTGTTGACCCTCTGTACATTACTCTGTATATTGATTGTTTTCGCTCCTGCTATTGTTTCTGTAGAAAAACACAAGGAAGGTCAGATTGTGAATATTAGAATATTAAGAACCCTCCGCTATCAGGACCCGGGAGCACTACACACTGTCACACACAGGAAGTAGTCATCATTGAGGACCAAGCATGGCTAATAGTCATCCCCCCAGTTAGTTCCGACCGACGGGTGATCGTAGTGGTGAATTCTACCTGTTCTCGGTAGCGCAGTTGTAAAGGAAGACAGTCGTTCCTTATTCTAATCCAGCAAGCCCGACCTACAGGGAAATAATTTGAAACTGACATTTCCCATTCCGAGCAGGCTGTGCCACAAAACCCTCGGAGTCGAGAGCTATTTACACAACGCTCATTATTAAACACAACGCGAGCCTTGAACGATGAGCGTTTGAGCAACTCTCACCAACCGTTCTCTTGTGTCTTTATATTTTTCGTGATTAAGCTTTGCAATTAAGCTCAAGTTTAGCTGGAACGCAACGTGGGGTACGGTATTTAAATCCTGCTTCTGACGAGGGCCCCGCTCGGCTGCTGGCCATCTTTGTAATGCCGCGAACAACGGGTTGGGGAGCGCAGTAGCGTCTGATCTGTAATCTATCGGGAACAAAAAACTGCCGATCCTGAGCTTGACGATATGATCGACCTTCCCATGGCGATGTGCCGCAGCATGCACAGCTCACAGTGGCGCTCAGGTGTGGGGCTGACATTCTTGTTGCTTGAAGTTTGCTCTGGAGTCTCTTGTATACATGAATATGATTGTACATATCTAATCAATGTAACGTGCAGTCTGGTGGTATTATTGATGAGTTAATCTATATGTCAGGTAGATAAATAGGGCGGAACGAAGAAATATGAAGGAAGCCTGCCAGCGGTCTCCGGGGTTAAATGACGGAACCAAACCAATGAAACGTCTTCCACAAGTATCGAACCAGGGAAGAGGGACATACGATTCGGGTGGTCAGAATTGCGTTTTAGGAACAGAGCGATATTCGACATCGCTGGTGTAGTATCATTCAAATTACCCCGACACTTCTGCATGATTAGGGTGGTTTGAAACACAACAAGCCCGAGAACTCACAAGCCGATGAGGCGTACAGTTGGGAGACACTTTGCCATGTCAGTCGAAGACGATTTTGATAACTGTCGTAAGGGCTCATCTGCCTGGTGGATTCCTCAGACAACCCTATAGCTATTGCGGTTCTCATGGCAAGCTGTTTGTTTGTCAGAAAACGAACAGCAAACCGTCTCAAGTTCACTTACATCCCCGTATTGTCGGAATCCTAGAAGACCAGTACTTAGCTGAGCAACAAAGGAAATGTTCCCTGTACCTACCAAGAAGCCGACCGGTTTTGTATTCCGTCCATGCTAGGATGATGACGGCGTGAAGAACGTCGAGGGACGGTTGGTTAAGCGCCGCGGACAGCATCTCCTACTCATTCAATCAGATCGGCAGAACTCACACACGCGACTACGGACCTTGGCATTCTCGCAGAAAATATCTGCAACGTTGTGCGGACCACGCGCGACAATATCTGGTATGTCAGAGAACCTGTTGTTCCCCATTCACACCATATCCAAGTTGAGTGAATTGAATAAGACGGACCTTGCGCCTAGTGCTGCAATACAGTTAGAGAGTAAAGGAGATAGAGTTTGATGTCGGAATTTTTCATATAGGTCATCGTAAGTCACGAACGCGCATTGACTGCCGAGCTGGCTGATGAATATCTGGATGAAATGTGGCATCCAGCTGCGTTGTGGCATCTGAGGGTGCATTGGGTCAAAGACCTGCCGGTAGCCGCCCGATGTGGGATGAGGACGTCCTAATGCTTGACCCGGATTGGGAGTTGTGTATCGACGAAGTTGATCGTCTGCAGGGGTGTGTCTTCCATGGCCATGTCAATGAAAGTTGATATCTGAGGTGTGGATGTATTACCTGTGAGTTGTGGAAGGCCTTGAGTGATCTGGATAGGTTTGATAGCGGGCGTGGTCCGTGGATGCTGTTCCTGGTGGCGAGTAGGACGGGGAACGAGACATAGAATTGGCATATCCTTGCGATGGTGGCGCGTACGAGGTCGATGCCGGAGTGGCGTATTCCTTTGTAGTACTTGAACCGGAGCGCTCTGAAGACTCCGGGACAACACTTGTTGCTCTACTCGATGGTCGAGGGTACGGTGGCGCGGAACTGGGGCCCGCGATAGCTCGGCTGCGCTCAGCAAAATATCGTTCGCGATCCCGAAACTTGCATGGAATTTTGGCTGCCTTGCAAGCCTCACATTGCGTCTCGGGAGATGACTGGAGACACTTGATTTTTTTGAGGCGGCTAGCGAGGAAGTCAGTATAAACTACTTGATGAGGATGGAGGGATAGTACCAGTTATCGCAAGAAGTCACAAGACGCGGACGTTTCTTGTGACCTTGGCTTTCCTGGGGGGACTCGATGATAAATTGGTAACCGTCCATGGTGAAGTGAATAATTCAAAAAGCCAGAAGAGCCCGGATTTATATATCACAGCCTATATACCTCGAGGCCGTTGTGTGAGATCTGTACACCGAACGAAGTCAGATCAAAAGTGAATATCGCAGATTTCCCACTTGCCGTGCCCACCATAAGCGACTATGGATCGGGCCTCTTACCCAACAGAACGTCGCTCATAAACTCACCATTTCAACGATCTAGCAGATTAGTATTAGTCAATCCGTGAATGTCCGTCTCTTCTGGTTTCATATCGTAATAGGATTGTCAATCAGCACAAGCACTTAATCAGTGATCTGAGCGAAAAAAAAAAGTGCGGGAAATATTACTTACTAGCCGCATCACAAAGCTCTAGGCTATTACACGTCATAAAGCAGCAGTCCGATTATCGCCTTCTAATTTGACCTGCGGGAGTGTCCGGCTACTGATGGGCCTGCGAGGCCGCTCATCGCCTGCAGGCACTTTGGAGGAACTTAGGTCCAATTTTCACACCGTATCCTTGCCGTATCCAGGCGTTTCCATCGCAGCCTCTCTCGTCTCGGGTTTCCTGCTGTGCTGATTAAAAATTGATGGCGTATGATACAGACTGGCCGCAGTAACCTGCAGTAACCGACGCATTCGTCCTTAACTCGTGTCGTCGTGCACTGGCCCAATCATCTAAACCAAAAATCACATCACTGTTTAACAAAGTTAGAATAAGCGCCAGCGGGTCGCGTGGTTTCCGGGTTCAGCGGAACAGAAGTCAGTTGTCCTCGGATCAATGATTTTTTGAACCATAACTCAAACAGTTCACTATTGTGAGTCAACGTAATGTTAAAGTTGCGCGCTCAGGACAAATTACAGGATGCGATGGGTTCATAACGTCGTACTTATACCAGAAGAGCTATGACTAGCGTACAAATGGGCAGAGGATCTACTTGTGCTTCAGGGTGTTATTGTGTTTGCAACTTCTTTAAAAAAATCGTGACCACACTAGTCTGCATATGCTAAAAATTGGAAGCGCATCACGGGGCCCTAGCTCTCATCTATACCTCTTTCAGCTGAACCTAGAGAACTGCATGCTCCGAACTAGTTCGGCATCTTCTTCGCCTTCAGGATCATCATGATCAAAAAGTAGGCGGTCATGTGCATCGCTATCATCAGACCCCTGGAGCTTTGTGGCGTTTCGGGATGAGTAATATAATTCTCGAATGCATTACCGTAACGATGCAACATACCGCAGGATGACCATCGTCTTGACGTCCGAGACGCATGTCAGCAGCAATGAGCTCGAGATTGACATCATGCACAGAATCTGGCGAGTTGCCCATATTTTCATCATGTATCGTTATCATGTTCCCTTGTGAGTCCAATGACAATTTGCCATCGATGGAGGTGCGATACTTGTGGAACGTAAAAAGAGCAATGCCTACACGCGAGCGGAGGCCGTTAGAAATGCCATATTCACATAGCTTCGAAAAACGGACCACAAACAGTGACCCCTACGCCCGTTATATTGAGTGGCGTAAGCTCATCTCCAAAAAACCAAGCCGAAACTGTAATCGTCGAGACTTCCTTGGCTATGCCTGCTATCGACATTGGCAACACCCCCCGCACGTTGGATAATGCTTTTATCACGTAATTAGTTGGCCTCGTGGTGCGGAGCGCTCTCAAACACGTACTAGTATTCACTCATCACCATACAGAACGCCAATATACCGGGCGCCACAAGGAACATGGCCGATCGAATGGTCGAGGCAGGGTCTCGAAAGAAGGGCGAGGCAAATATAGTAAACCACCCCTCCC
The DNA here is from genome assembly GCF_016628075.1 of Suillus paluster. Taxonomy (NCBI): domain Eukaryota; kingdom Fungi; phylum Basidiomycota; class Agaricomycetes; order Boletales; family Suillaceae; genus Suillus; species Suillus paluster. The sequence continues at coordinate 7,162 of NW_024538167.1, forward strand.
AAATAATGCTAGCCAAGGCAAGTGTGATACCCATCGCAGGAGCCAACCAGAATATAGTGGCCGCTGGATTATCTAGACCCATATTCTTGTTCTTCATGAGCAGCTGCGTGAGGCTCCAGCGGAGACCTCCACATGCGCTGGCGGTCATTACAAGCAAAAATCCGGGAAGAACGAAGGCCGTTTCAGAAGCAACCATGAGAATCACCCCACCAAAGATTAGAAGGATGACGGAGACAAGTCGCAGCGAAAACGTTTCCAAACGGAACAAAAATGCAAAGAACAAGACGAAGATGAGTGAAGATGACTTGCACATTGCTGTAGATAACCAAGTGTGAGATGAGTTACACATAAAATTACGTATTGAAAATAGAATATAGGCTAGCCTATCTCAGAGGGGAAGTTTAGAACTAACAAACTCACTGTAAAATGATAGAGTAATGGTCTTGAGTGATAGGTTTGACAGACCAATATCGAGCCCGGTAGCAATGGCAGTAGGAACTGCCTTCTTGCTTCAAAGAAGCTACAATTAGAATCAGTGTCCAGTGAGGACACGGACTGTCCGACGGCTGGTAGCTATTGCGAGAAAGCACGTACCCGTAATCTTCTGCGGAAGGACTTCTCTCTGGCCGGAAATGATGCGCGAAACATATGCGAAGAGCAGCAGCCAGGACAAACTGAATAAACATGTGCAAGGTAGTCACGAAGAGCGGATACGGAAATCCAAAAAGGTCTGGTGAAAACATCCACTTGTTGTACAGAGACAGTACGGTTGCGAATATATACCTATGTGGTCACACATAAACCTGCTTCAGAAGCCTGACAGCAAAATTCACGTACCATGAAGCTATAAAACATCCATTAATAATGGCAGTTCTCCACCATATTCGCCGTTTTTCTGCAGGCGACGCAATATGAATGTCGAATTCGTTGTGTCCGCCCTCCCTGAAGTTGGCTTCCATCGGTATGTACGAGACATGATCTCGAGAGTCATTTTCAGTATAGTGAGCCATGCACAGCTGAGGGCTTCAAGTAAGAAGCGCGACGTGTTTACAGAAGCAAGTGTTTAACAGGCGTGGGAATACTCTTCGATTTCATGACATCCACAAGGATCTACACAGCGCCAAGCTTCAGGTCCTTAACTCCTTGTGTCAAAGAAAGCCTATATGTTTGGCAACAGTCGCGTCGATATCAATTATATTGTTATGGGACTTTCATTATCCAAAGCGTCAAAATTTCCACCAAGGCTTCCGGTAAACCACGTCACCCATAAGGAGCTTTCTGCTACTTAGGATTGCATACCGGATTCTTGAGGGTCTGCGGCCCGGAGGGCGACACTAATCCCTGGGTGGTCTCGCCTAACGCGACAGAGTCGTTAGGAAAGTACCTCTAGTAAACTTCCATCTCATACCATGTTCGCCAGTGGTCATACTGCTTCTGGTTGAGATATTCGCGCCATTCGTCTTTCTTTATTTCTGACCTAAATTGCGCGTGCTGGAGCAGGTCAAGATGGTGCAACGCGTGTGGGTAACTGAGTGGCAAGAGTGTCGGTTGCAGCATAATGATCGCTCATAAGCTATGGACGAACTGTATGAACCTGGCATAATCTTTCTCTTTCCAGTACAGGAGATACTCCAGATAATTGATGAATGCAGGTTGGTCAAGAATATTCTGCTGTGCGAGAGAATGTAGGTAGTATGGGTTGGCTAGCGACTGCACGAATTCCAGTTCAAGTTCAAATTTTTCGCGATTGGCAGCTCGTGGATCTTCTGTCGTGACCTGAGGCGATTGTGCAGGGTCGGAGGCCATCATGTTGGCAAGCACTTAAACAAGGTGCAAGTCACTGAACTCAGTTTGAGCAAGCTGTTAGCCAAACAAGGTCACGTGGCAAGCCAAGGTTTCTGCTTTACACCACGTTGTAAACCATGTCGGACGAGGACGTTTCGAGTGGCTGGCAACTGACAGAATCCGACCCTGGGGTATTCACGTATGTCAAAATAACAAAACCTGATCTATCTGACTCACGCCACCGGTCACAGAGAGCTACTAAAGAGACTTGGAGTGCCTTACATCGTCGACGACCTCTACTCACTTGAACCGGAATCACTGGCTGCATTACAGCCTGTACATGCTCTTATCTTCTTGTCAAATGGCTCCTGGATCACCTGACGACGAGCCTGGAGTTGGTGCTGATCATTATGATCCAGATTTTCCGGGATTCTTCGCCCACCAAACTGTGAACAACGCTTGTGCTACACTTGCCGTTACCAACGCCCTGGGGAACATCGCGTCTCTCACTGCTGGACGGCAGTTCATGGACCTCATGAATTTTACCACAGGCATGGACCCGCAGACATGTGGGATGGCTATCACAAGCGCGGATTGGCTTCGAGAAGCTCATAATGCCCTTCTCCACCTAGTGCTATCTCGCTAGATGGTCCAGACCTTTCGAAGAAGAGCGAAGATGCCTACCACTTTGTCGTATACCTCCCAGTGATGGGGAGTCTGTATGAACTTGATGGGTTGAAACCTTATCCAGTGCGTCACGGAGAATATCATGAATCCGGTGAGGATGGGTCGGAAAAGCGAGGTATTGTCAGTACACCTTGATATTTCACTGTTGAACACCTGTTTGCCAGGGAAGTTATCGAGAATCGGATACACACGTACCCGACAGGAGCAGTGAGCAAAAAATAAGTGTTTATGTTCTATGTTTCGCTTATATCTTGCAGCTTGAGTTCAGCTTGCTCGCGCTTCGGGATGACCCGATACCTGGAATGAGAAGACGCTTAGACGCTCTCCAAGGTTCACCAGGGGATGCTGAATTGAGCGATCTTATGAATAAATTGTCTAATGAAAATTCCAAGCGCGAGCGTGGGCAGTGAGTAGCAAATATTTTGTCGCCGATGTCACCCTTTTGATCCTGTTTCAAAGTTTGAGAATAGTTTGCGTCGTCATAACCACATCGCCTCGTGCATGCTTTGTTGTTGGCTCTGGCGAAGGCAGGAAAGCTTGACTCGGCAAAAGCAGATGCACAAAGAGTGATGAAAGAGCGGTTAGAATCAGAGAGACGAAGACAAATGCTCATGGACGAACATGAATGTAAGGTTCTCAAAGCGTAGACCTGCTTGCACAGCTGATTTCACCCGCAGTGCATTGAGCACGACCTTTACCGCAGTATCACCATCACGTTAAGTTTGACACATGAAAACAATAGGAACCTCTTGGTGCCCAGTATGAATAAACTTACATTGATCTCGAGTTCACGTACACAAGCTTGCGTTATCCTTGGGTACCTGCGTTCTTACGTTCAGAGGCGGTCTTTTCGAATCGGGAAAGTCAGACAAGCCGTTACAAATAAGGCGTGTGCCCTGAACCGTGAAACTCTGTCTACCACTCTGTCCACCTCGAGTTATAAGTATGGCCCTTACAATCGAGTCTAGAATTGAACTGGTGTCAGGTAATAACTCTATCTGTTTAACACTTATCGGGGGCTGAGCTAGTGATAATCCCCCGCGACCATAGGTTATACAATGCCCTGCTGGGATTTGGTGTCTATCAGAATTACGACGCTCGATCGTCAGTTCTCGAGGCGTTTCGAGCAGGCTACAGGTAATGCGGTTCATGACCATTGATGAGATCTTCCCCGTTGTAATAAACCATTTCAGACATGTGGACTCAGCCCAAGTTTACCGCAATGAACCGGCGGTAGGGGAAGCTGTCAGGGATAGCGGCATTGACCGAAGCGAGTTTTTCATTAGTGCGTGAAAGCAGCTGAAGAAATGAACTTCTATCTCTTACCAAAAATTAGCAACGAAATGTGTCAGCCGACATCATGGGTATGAGAGTACGTTGAAGGGGGTCGATGCATCCCTTGCCAAGTTCGGCTTTGGTGAGTCATTCGCCTCGTGTTAATTCTTGAACCAATTCTACACATTCTTACGTCTTTAGATTACATTGACTTGTTTCTCATTCATGATCCTTACTCTGGCACCGAGCGACGCCTAGCTACATACAGAGCTTTGCAAGATGCCCGCAGAGCGGGAAAAATACGCTCTGTTGGTTCGTTTCAAACTAGTGCGTTTTCTCCCTTGATTTGCTAGTAGAAAGAGCAATGGACATATTTTCAGTGGAATCAATCATTTGCAAGAGATTGTAGATGCAAAATATGATATGCCTGCGGTAAATCAAATTGAGGCATGTAACTGCATTCTGATGAGCAGTACATCCCATTAATTGCACACTGGCAGCTTCACCCGTTTTGCCAGCGGCCCATAGTGGACTATTGCCGTGAACACTCGATCGTGGTCCAAGCCTACTGCCCGATCATACGAGGCCAAATGGATCATCCAATCATTCAAATGATAGCGCAGAATGTTAGTCCCGCTTCTATGAGGCTACACTAGATGTGACCCAAAAAACCTTTTTAGCATGGTCGCGATGCAGCCCAAGTCCTTCGATGGTCACTACAGAAAGGGTGTGTCGTCAGCTTTTCACGTCGTCCAACTCGAATTCAGTTTAATTTAGGTTCGTTCCGCTTCCCAAATCAGCAACGCCAGAACGCATCAGATCAAACTCAATTGTACGATTTTGAGCTCGAACCCGAAGAGATGGTGCAACTTGACGGACTTGACCGAGGAAAGGAAGGATCCATCAGCTGGAACCCTGTTGATGCGCCGTAATTATCACTATAATTTCCAAGGCGCGAGCTTTCCGCCATTGCCTATTCGTTCAGACTGAAAGAGGCTTATCGATTAAATCCAGTTTTCATCGTCTAATTGAATTCACTCACCCACGGCAATGTCACATGATCTATCGTCGTCTCCGTCGCTCAGAAAGGCTTCCCGGAACTATTCGTCTCGTTCGTTGCGATGACGCCTTTCGCATCTATTATGAAGTGTCAAGCACACAAGACGTGTCCACATCAACGCAACCCACGAGTGACGATGTGCCTAGACTACATGTGACTTGTCACGGGCCGAGTTGTATGAAGATCAGAAAAATGAGCGCTCGGTTTCGATGGCGGGAAGATAGTACTCCTCGACCAGTATCTGTATGACTCATCAGCAGGTCAGTGAAGCGCACTTCGTTGCCTGGGATGTTTAAATGTCATGATCCGTTGGACCAAGCGAAGGATACGTGGCCCGTGGGTACCACGCAGCTAGCTCTGACGGACAAAAAAATATGAGGTCAGCGAATACATTTGAGTACAGGTCAATTAT
>NW_024538168.1:0-12377 GCF_016628075.1 Suillus paluster
TGTTCAGACCGCTTAGTTGGAGGTCAAACTTTGTCAATTCAAGGGCAAAACGCAGTGAGTGATGCTAGACCAAATGGACCCGTGATGGCCAACATCCAATGTGAAAAACTGCAGGAGAATGATATAGGATGCACCGGGCAGTCGATGATAACTGGCATGCAATGCAATCATGTGATGTACCCGCCCGAAGGTTTGACATGCAGTTGGTGATGACTAACATACAATGCAAAAAACAAACGGGACAGATCCAATGTCTGAAGCGAGAGGGTGCATAGTGCAGTTGACAATGGTGATATTCATGAGATGTACCCACCCGAAGGTCTGGCATGCAGTCGGCAATGACCAACATACAATGCAAAAAACAATGGGACAGATACAACGTCTGAAGCGAGAGGGTACATAGTGCAGTCGACAATGGTGATATTCATGAGATGTACTCGCCCAAAGGTTTGGCATGCAGTCGGTGATGACCAACATACAATGCAAAAAACAACGGGACAGATACAACGTCTGGAGCGAGAGGGTGCAGAGCAGTGCAGTCGACAATGGTGATGTTCATGAGATGTACCCCCCCCCGAAGGTTTGGCATGCAGTCAGCGATGACCAACATGCAATGCAAAAAACAATGGGACAGATACAACCTGAGAAGAGGATAGTGCAATTGAACCTAAAGTTGAACACAGTTGATTCGGGTTGAAATGTTGAACATTGAAAATAAATTATTTAGTGTTGTTTGTTTGTCTGTCTATTTGTTGTTTATTTATTTGTTGTTTGTTTGTTTGTTTGTCTGTACTTAGGACTTTCAACGGGCACTGCAGGAGCACAACTGAGCTGCAGTCTAGATGACTATTTTATATTGTACATTTCATTCACACTTCCTCTGGCAGACCCTTCATTCCTTTGATATTATACCTTATTAGTGATATGATATTATTTGCCCACCTGGGATGCTCACCTTAAATATAAACACTTGCAGTGAGGGCACAACGCTGTTCATCCGATAGTGTGTTGAATAGTGTTTCCATAGCGACATGCTCTGTAGTAGCTTCGGTAAGTTTAAAATCTAGATCTTTGAATTCTCCCGAGGACATTTCAGTTAACACCCACTTGAATAAAACAGCTGTATAAGTAAACAGTGGTCGGAGATTCCGTTTCACGCCAATGTGGTGTTTGTATTGCCTATTGTGGAAGAGTAGCTGCCAGATGTAATACAATATTGCTACATTCCCAAAAGGAATATCACCATTTGTTCCGTTGACCTGAATAAAGTAACATGAGTGGTCATCGACGAGAAACGAGAACAAATGATGGGCATTGATGACACCTCTAAGGAAGAAATCATCTTGAATGAGACTCTTGACAAACTTTTTCACTTCCTGTTTGCTCTCCATGTGCATTAACCGGTGTAAACCATATCCCCAGAGCATGGCGCTGCGTGTGAGAAATTGTATGTTTTTTCTAAGTGTGGTGAGAGCGGTGCACAGTTTGACAATCTCTTTTTTGCCAGCTTTTGTGGTAGCCCAGGTGGTAAGTTCAACTGTGCTCGATGAGCAACGGATGGTCTACGGTGAAGTTCGGAGACTTACTGCTGTGGGACACCTGGGCTGTAATACATGCCCTTGCCATCCTTTCTACATCCGAGTTGTCACTTGGCAGGAAGGAGCTGTCAAAGATACTCCTCTTCATCTGAAGCAATGCCTTTGCCTTCACATCACCTAAATCGGCAAGACCAAACATAATTGAAGGCACAGGTTGAGCAGCTGGTGCAGAAGATAGCACAGGAGATGGTGCAGGAGGTGGCACAGGGGATGGCGCGGGAGGTGGCGCAGGAGGTGGCGTGGGAGACAGTGTTACCGGTGCGGGGGGCGGCGCACCCGGCACAGGAGGTGGGTTATCAAATGCTGCGCTTTGAGATGACCCCTCACCTTGTTCTACAGCATGAGAGAATATATCACGGTGATGACGCTGTTGTGAGATGGTGTAGGGTGCATGACGAACCCGGGGAGAAGAGAGTTGGGAATAGTAAGCCTCGTTGAGCATGGACTGAAAACCTAGTAATGGCAGTCCCCCCTCGATTACAGGATTATCAAAATCAAAGGTGTTATGCCACACCCAGTTGAATGGCTGATCAGGGTGTTCATGTTGTTGGTACAAGTATATGTAAGTCGCTGATAATAGGATTGGCTTTGGTACTAGCCTACCATAATGACCATATCCTCGGAAGGAGTCATTGTCCAGAGCATCTGGGGCTCTGGATTGTTGAAGTTGTCCCACCACCGCAGTGACTGGTCTGAACCATCAGTATCTTGGGGAGCGGGCTGGGAAGGCTGAGTATCCAACATGATCGCAGGCCCCTGGTGAGGCACACCGTCGTGATCATACATGTTGTGGTGATCCATTAGATGGGAGGATTCGCTGGTGGAAAACGATTTGACAGATGGATAACAAGTGTTAAGCATAACACTCGTTATCCATCTGTCGAACAAAAAAAGGTATGGCGAGTCCCGCACAAGTGTGATCGGCAGCGGCACAAAGTTTGAACCTGAAACAATTCCAATCCTAATATAAGCCAACTCAGAGTTTGCTCAGTACGGCGACCGGGTCACGGTACAGTTACTTGAGTACCACGGTGACGTGCAAAGTAATATAAAGTAATGTAAAGCAATATCTAAGTCTGAACTGAGCATGAATTGGTGTGATTAGATTGCTTTAGATTGCTATATATTACTTTGTATTGTAATGTACAGGAAAGAAGCGTTGGGCTTACATAATACTACAAAATCTACTAATATCTAAGTCTCACTGGTTTACTGATGCCAGCCCCCTGCCACTGACTCGGAAAGTTAGATGAAGGCTGCCTGCAGCGTGAAGTTTGAACCTGAAACAACTTTGAATTCCTTTGAGTCACTCGGGCTGAAGCCTGATATGATAATCCTATCCGCAATTCAAATGAATCGCACCTGACTCAGAGTTGACTCAGTATGGTCGTGGCAGTAGGACATTTTCAACTTGAAGTGATCCGGGCGAGTTCCACATGTGATAGATGGCGGCGCAAAGTTACCTGAAGACTCGACTTCAGATTTTCCCCTGCATGACCAATCCACCATGGTTGATATTAATATTGCATTAATATGCGGCGCTACTACACTAGACAAGGAAAGTTCTCACTGTCTTTCAATCCCCGCTGACTTGATGTTCATAACTTCACCGTGAACGTCCTCTCAGTCCCGGTCAAGTCATACTATGATGCGTAGCAGTCAGGCTGGTACTGTACACACCCATCTCACCACTCCTCCAAGCTCGGTCAGAAAGTCTAGTTATGATCCCGATAGCAGTGATGAGTCTCCTCAAATTATTGTTCAGACTCCACCCAGCTCTCTGCCTGACCCTGCACAGGCCCGTGACAAGAAGAGACACAGCCGTACGGTAGCATGTCCCATACGCCCTGGCAATCGTTGATGATCACCACCATCCAGTGACACCTCCCCTGATTCAGAACATGAGCTCTTTGCATTTCCACGCCCTCCTTCCGACTTAATGAAGTGCCTGCCTGCCCTTGCAGGGTGTGCACAAAGAAAGTTCAGGCCTTATGCGAAACCACATGGTTTCGTGCCTAATGCATTAGAGCTCCGCTTCTTCGAAGGTGTCTCGAATCTGGCGACAATGATATGAGTCTGGCGGACATCGAAGTGGTATGTTATCCTGATGTACACTGTTTCGTAGAAATTGACAAGTCCAACACCAGGGCAAAGATATCCTCATGGATAGCCTGAAACGCTTGTCTAAGAAGACTATCACTCAAGCTGTCGCTGCAAAGGAAGCTGATTGTGAATCCAAGCGCATGGCCGTTCTGGGAACGGCATGGGCGGTCGAGGCAAAGGACCGATACCAGGCGCTTCTTGAAATGATTGTCCAAGAAGAACTTGAAAGATATACCATCAGCGCTAAAGAAGCTGCCATTCTCCGGAGTTTCTTGGTTGGATGTAGCTGGGAGGATCTCGAAGTTGCCAAGGACTTCGATGTGGGTGCACACAGTCACAATTCCAGGTCGTTAGCTGTTGCCGACTTAACCCTGAATCACATTGAGGGTGTTAAGTCGTGTCTGCCAGAGGAAGATGTTGATTTGACATCCGATGACTTCGAGTCTGATGGCTGAGGTGCGATTCCAAATTTCCTGGGCTGTTTTTTGTTGTAATACTTACTGACATGACGTGACAAGGCAGGAGTTGTTCGTTGTCAGCGGTGACCTTTGGATTGTTGTAAATGTGCACCGTCATTATCTGGCAGATGTGACCATCATGCATTCATTTCTTGTATCCGCCAGAACTATAGCCTATATATTATCAAATGCATGTATCCTTGATGAATGATGAAGCTAGTACTTGAGCGAAAACACGAACTGCAGAAGTACACAGTGTGTGCTGCAGACTAGTAGCGGACATGACATCAGAGAACTGGTGAAAAGATGAGAAGGTTATTTAAAGCAATATATTGCAGAGCATTGCAACAATCTTCGTATATCTGCTGACTGGCCGCTCAGACATGCAACAGTTACTGTTCCCGATTCATCCATCTCGACTCCATCACCAAAAGTCTGCAAGTCAGAAATTGCCTGATTTGGGTTGCAGGCTGCGCCACAACGCTTCTCTGAAGTGCCACAGTCATGGTCATAAGCGATCGTGCATACAATGTCATGCTAATGCAATTGTAAGGTGTATGAGAACCTGACAGCGAGTAGCTAATGGTTGCTCCAGTCTGCTATAAGATTATCTATCCCAGCTGGAGTATATCAACAAATAATATAATTAAAGTGCGCCATAGCCTTCTCTTGCGAAGAGAATTATATCCTCCTATAGTTCCCATGGCTACCATGTCAAGGACTCATCAGTTCTCTGATGTCGTCATTGAGTTCCTCACCTCATCAGCCTGCACTCAGTCTTCCTCATCCTCATCCTCATCAGAGCCGTCCTTCTCACCGTTGTCCTCATCCACATCTTTGTCTAATTCCAGCATCCACTGACAATGACGCAAGTGAGGACAGTCCCTCTTTTCAGTATGATATCAATTCCAAATCGTTTCTCAGACAGAGTTGTCATGTTTGGAGGCGTCAATTCATCATTAGTAAGTCAACAGGGTTTCTTGTTCAATGTCGTTCACTATTTGATGTTATCTAGTTCGTTGGTAATATTACATATGTCCCTGTCACAAGCACCTATCCCGCAGCGTTATCTTGGGGGATCAATGTAACGAGTTGCTTTTATGGCGAAACAATTATTTTTTTGACTTCGACTGCTGGAACTTTTGATACTGGAAATTCACATATGTCCTTCCCATGCAAGTAAACTTATGATTTTTCTAAAGCCTAGTACTCCCTCTAGTCATAGCACTTGCTGATGACTTTTTTGCCACATGCATGGCTGCCATTCCTGGTTCATATTATGACAACCAGTCATCATTCATTGTTATCCTGTCATCATCAATCAGGAACATGCAACTGCTGAACCTTATGATTGGCGGTGCTGTGTTTATAATGGACGTTGCTGCACAGCTTGTCCCAATTGGCCAGGACTCTGCTTGGGATGGCAATCCTGGAGTACAGTATGGTATGGTCGGACCCTTGGGACACCAAAACGGCCAGGGCTGGGATTTCATCCTCGGTCAGAAGTTTCTAGAAAGATATTACACTGTCAGTAATTTTTCGGACATTCGGTCAGACCTGATGCTCTATGTAGGTCTTTGATGGCAAAAGAACCATGTGGGTTTAGCATATACATGAGTGTTGTTGAGTCCGTGTATTATGTCCAAAGTGATCAGGCTGTTCCTAGAAACTACTCCACATCACCTCTGCCTGAAACTTCAAGCGCTTCATCAAATACATTTGGATTCTCTCTACTAGCATTACTATCAATAATTACCCAAGCCTATACCCTGCAACTCATGTTTTGATTCTAACATATCTGGAGGCACGTACATTCACTAGGACTTATATATGTAGCATCTATATAGCGTATGTAATCAATAGTGACATCGACATGGTAGCGTGTGCACACCATTCATCCAAAGCACCCGACCTGGTCATTGTTTACCAAGTAATACTATCATTGAAAGCAGTGCCAATGGCGCAGAACTCCAGAAGGGGACAGCTATTTGTTCCACTTTCATTTCATTTCACACCAGTTACTGACATGCTCTGCATGAACAGTCTCACATGTAATAGTAGAATCAAATTCCAGTTGTATTTCTTGTCCGGTTGTTTTTGAAACACATCAATAGAACCAAACAAAAGCTTGTAATCGATAATGCATGGACGCAGTCTCATTTTCATCTTATCTACTACTATCATCATGCCAGCCCGTAGATACCGCTCACTGTTGACCTCCAGCAGCTCATCATCAGATAGCGACTACTCGATGATGAGTCAGTCACCACCTGAGCACAAAAAAACGAAACTGAAGAAATCCCTGCAAAAACGCAGTGAGGGAATCCTCAGATAGCGACACCAACGTGAAGAAACCCAAAAAACGAACAAAGTAAGTTAGTTTCACATTATCAGGTGCATATATGCACATCTAATCCCTCTGTCTTAGGAAACTGTAAAGACTCAGACTCAGGCAAACAGTAAGTACATGCCAGCACAACATGTTTATCTCTCAATGTCCGATACAGGAAAGGAATGTCACTGCAAGAGCAATGCTTACACATTGCATGTTGGATACCCCGAGGGGTAGACATGTTTTGCAAACTTACTGATGTCTTTCGCATTGCACCTCTCATCAAGCAACGAGAAGCAGCCGAAAAAGTAGACCATATCGAGGACAAACAAGTTAAGAATGACCGCGAAGCAATCTTGAAGAACATGTGAGTACAGCTCACGATCACATTTAATTTTCGCTAATAACACTACTCTAGCTCCAAGGATGAAGAGGCACGAATGATGCGAACCTACAAGAAGATAACCACAGCTGCCCTGTACCTACTAATGCTGGTCAATGGTGACAAGAAGAAGCAGCAAGAACTCGAGGGACTTCTCACTGAGGTAAGGAGTAGTATGCATGCATATATGCCCTGATTTGTGCGCTAATGTCACTTATAGATGCAAGTGATTATCGGACAAGTTCGTTCGGAGGACGCTAGCCATCTGAAACCAGTCATTGGACAGTATGCAGCATATGACCCTGACGACAAAGATCTAGATCCTCCCATTCGTGCTAATAACCAACAGTCACGCGCGAAGATGGGTATTAATCATCCGCAGCTCGCCAGGATGCTCTGCCCTGTGAAGCACTTGGGTGAATATTTGAAAGATCCTATAGCGTAAGTACTCTCCACCATTGGTTGAAGTTACTGATGGTTTTGATTAGAACACGCCAAAAGTTGCAAGACGGAGATATTAAGATGCATGCATTGGTCTGGCCGGCCATGGTATACTCCGGTAAGATCGCTGGGGAACATTTCAACCCTCAGCAGGTGCAGAACGGGCTATTCGAAGGATACCTTCTCGAGCGAGTAAGTGATTTTTTATTAGACTGATTGATCTTCGAGCATTCATCACACCTGTGTCTCTCAGGTGATGAGGCATCTCTTCACAGGACCATCCTCCGCTCTTTGCGCAGACAGCGAATCTGTTGGGACGCGTCCGTGTAATGCTCGTCTCCATAATATGATGGAGGTAGAAGCAGAGAATATTGCATATGGTGTGATTCAGGTACATCTCTCTTTTTACATTTTAACTACTACTCAATGTCCTTATACAGAGCCATTTCGCCATTGGTTCGCAGGACAAGTGGAAGGAAGAAGACAGAAATTACAACTACCTGAAGTGCTTATTATCGGGTCATTTCAACTATTCGTGATGCCCCAGACCCCAATTGGGCAAAGGTGTTGCACGAACATTGGAACTTGTATGTATTGGCATTTCTTGCGAGCTGTAACTGACAAATTCAATCAATAGTAAATTGTTTAAAAACAAGCTCGGGCTTTACGCCTCCTCTATGAACATGACCGACAGCGACGATGAGGACAATGACTTGGCCATCATGAGGAAGCAGTACGAGCAGAGGCTTGCAGACGAGGCGGCTGGTACTGCCGAAGCGATAGCTTCAACTGCTTTGCCCACTCCACCAAAGAGCCCATCGGTCACTATCACATCCAACAACATTAAAGACAGCACAAACTCCACTTCCAATCCATGTCCGCCGGCAGAGAAGAGTCTCCAAGTTGTCTCACCTCTCAGTTTAGATCCGAAGCCCCAGGAATCTGTAAGCTCCAAGAAACCTGAGCCATTATCTGTGGAACCGTCTCTCAGTTTACATCCGAGGCCCTGGGAATCTGTGAGCTCCAAGAAAACCGAGCCGTTATCCGTGGAACCAGTGGATGATGAACTTGGTGTTCTCAGCAGTGAGGAAGATGAACTTGAGGAAGATGAACTTGTGGAACCTGAGCCACCAAAGTCAAAATCGAAGAGGGGCCGTGGCCACAAGACCCTTGTGAAGCCGCCAAAGAAGAAGACCAAGGCAGCGCCACACAAGAGGAAATGAGTTACTACTCATTCACTGTATGTCCAAGCATACTTTGCTTACTCCATGCTCATTGGCATGATTCTCAAATTTCAGCTCACCCCACATATCATCCCACATCGCACCATCGCATATCATTCTGCATCACAATTCAGCATTATCATACACTTGCTGAATTTTCAGTTTCCCCTTTTGCAATGCTTTCAAGTTTCCTTATGTCAATGTTTTCGCCCTCACATGATAGTATCAAGTCTCATCAAATTGTTGTACTACCAGGATTACTCATTTCAGACCGCAATGCTCCCTCTGTTTTACCCTGCCACTGCGCGCTTTACAGTACAATCAGGACCTTACTCGTAGCTAATGCCACGTAATACGATAGCAAATTGACATCTGTTTAGCATGACATATCAGTGTGATAACCGGATAGAACAATGAAACTGGCTTAGCAGAACATATCAGTATGTTACATGGCTAGCAGCTGAGGAATGAGCAGCAGTTGAGCAGCACATGAGCGAAAAAAACAAACCTAGGTATGACCAGATAAGTGGACCCTGTGGCCTGATACACCTGCCATCCCTTAGAGGTCTTCTAAGGGCTGATGCGACCTTAGCATGCCATCGCTGGAATGGGAAATTTTGGTGATGTTGGCTTGTTCAGTGTCTAACACTTTGAAACTCACTGTTCTCCTTGGCTCTGGCCGTATAATGGCTTGACCGTGGTTTGGCGAGTCCCGCAGTGGTAGGGCTAGGTCACCTCTTGGAGAGTCACTGTGTTTCCATCGCCATGCTCTACTACCCACTGCCAGCCCAACTCAATTCTTGTCAATGGGCATCCTGTTACTCCCCAGCCCTTCGTATAATGTGTGGACGGACGGGAGCGGTCTTTTGAAGTCAATCACATTGTGTTTGCCTTGGGCTTGGGCAGTGGCGCAGGACAAATTCCAGATATCCCAAGGCAGGTATGTTCATTCACAAATGTAGGGCTCTCAAGTCAAAGCTAAGCGCGTATGTAGGACGAGTTCGAGGGACAGATATTACATGCTAGCAAACACAACTTTGCTACTGACCACACAGGGAAAAAGGTAGCTGTTGTTGGGGCATGCACATCTGGTAAAGATCGCATCATGAACAAGTTGTATTTTCTCTGTTAACTCAAAGATTGTTTAGTGCATGACATATGCGCCGACTACGTTGAAAATGGCATCGGTAAATGATTTTATTCAAGAGCTTTGATGTTTGAGAGTACTAAGACAAACCTGGCCCCAGACATTCACCACCTCTTCCGCAAACCACCTTGCATCCCGCACATCACCCCACTTTGCAAGGACCTTGCATTGTCATTGTGTCATGTTACTGCAACTTTTCAAGATCTTCAATAATGCTGTCTTCACACCAGGTGGGAGATAATGTCTATGATCCTGCTGGACCCACCAGCCTCACTTTTGAGAGGAGGAAATCTAAGATGGATTGAACTAGTGAGGTATCAATAATCGCACTGAGACTTAGTAGAATACAATTTGTCGGTGTCACGTGACTGTTACAAACAACACATCAACAGAATATTTGCCCCAATATTCATACTTATGTCTCCCTCAACCACGACCCACAATAAGGACGCGCAGAAGAAGTTGGGGAGACTTGCTATGACTGCATCAGCCATGTACAGAATCAATGTGAGTATGTGTTGTGATATTTGTTTCATTGAATGTCACAAGCACTGTGTACTCTGTGGCCATAGACGATACAGGAGGGTGCATGTTTTGTTGTCTCTGTTTACTCTCTCTTTTGCTGCTACTCTTGTTAGCATGGGGTCCTTCAAGAATTACCAGCATGCTCCCGTGCTCGAGCTCAAGATCACTCTGCCTCACCCCAAGTTCCCCGAGCCTGAGCAGCCCTCTGAGAAATGAACGACGCAAGCCACAGCGTGTGTTATGAGGTGTTGATGCATATAGTCACTCGTGTGCGCATATAGTCTCTAATGATGCGCATATAGTCACCACGGTGTGCATAGTCACTCAATCACATGCTGCATAAATAAAATTATCGCACTCATTCTTGTGTGCTTGCGCATGTCTGCACCTGTCTCTGTGTGTTTGATGACATTTGCATTCGTCTGCAATTGTCCCCGCTCATCTGCACTTGCTTGCACCTGGTGATTGTGATTGCGTTCATCTGCACTCATTTATATTCATTTGCGCTTGTTTGAGCAATCTAGGCGAGTCTCTTTTCATTTATACACGCTGACAACTTCGCTCATCGTTGTGTACTTGTGCATCTATATGTTTGCCTCGACATATCTGTGTCCGCTGTCTTGTGCAATAGGTATGATTTTTTTGTCATTGATCCTGCGGTAGTATGCGTGTCTCAATCCAATGCTAATCGAACGAAGGAGACCGAACATTGTGGGTAAGACTCATTTTGCCAACAGCTGCACTTACGAATTACAATTCACAAGTCAGGCTCAAGCCATCACAAGAACGCCCACTCTCATTAGAAATTAAGTGCATTGCAAATGTCTGTCATCTCCCACTGCCTCTCAACACCTGCTTTTATCTCTCGCTAGTTCTGAATGGATCCCACTGGTTCATCACTCAACACCTCCTGCCTCCCTCTAAATGCCCCCCACTATTGCTCGCTCCCACTACCCTTCTTCCTGGTCTGGGCAACACTACAGCTCAATCATTGCGGATTTTTGGTTTGGCTCGCGTTCGTCATCTCTGGTAGAACCGGACCCAAGTTCGGTTCTCGGTTCTCGCCCAACCTCCTCTGAACCGGACTGAACCCAACCAACACCATAAAGCTCTATCTAATTGATGTGATTCGACCTGTCTGTCATAATGTCCCATGGACTCCGTCATAAGTCCTGCTCTCTGACTTCGTCTGGACTTCATTGACATATGCCACACTGATTCCGTGTACAAACTCCATTATTGTCTTCTGTGTTCTTAGCGGAATTCTCTTAGTACATATAAATACAATTGTGTCTCGCCTCTGTCAAATTCATGGTTTTGCGCATCAACGAAAAGCAGTGTCTCAGAGTGGAATGCTCAGTATTTTGAGCCATATCTTCAGTACTGCGAACAATCACAATGTCAGTGTTTTACTCGGTGCTATCAGTGTGCTGTCAATCCCATCTCAGTGTCTTCACACACTGGAAAATGTCAATTTCAGGGTTCTAGGTACTGAATTCTCGCACAGCCTATCTTCTAGTTCCGATGTGGACTGTGGTCATAAGATCCAAAACCCTGAAAGTCAGTATTCTCAACATTGACTTTCAGTATCTATACACTTGTTTTTATTCCACAGTGCAACCAAGCCTGGTGCTTTACAACTTTGACTCAAGTCCTTGCTTCCAAGTTAAGAGCTACTAACCAGTAACGTGGGTACCACTCTGGGCCAACCATTCAGTCAGGCTGCCGCACACCCAGGTCACTGACTGAGCACTGAGCTGGCAGTACTGGTCCGACGGAATGTGCAAAAAAAAACTTCCATGGCTTCAAGTTGTTCTTCTTTGCTCTTCATTTATTATATATGATATCTTGCAATGCTCCAGGCTGCATGTGGGAGAACGCAGCTAGTGACAGTCGAGGACTTAGTAGGCACTGTGCAACATGCAAATCCTACCGGTGTCCAGCGTCATGAGCAGCCATAAAAGACACGAGAGGGCAAAAGAGGCAGCTATAACTCTGGCACGACCGTTGCCAGCAGCAACAAAGCGAGGCTCAGGCAGATCTTTAGTGAGCAGTCTTTTTGCGTATGATTCGGACGGCAAGTCAAAGCTATCATGATGATAACTCAATTGTGTTTCTAGAACATATTGCCCATCAGCCTCATGTGGGGAGCGTCCGCTTAAACCCAT
>NW_024538169.1:0-12330 GCF_016628075.1 Suillus paluster
AGCATTACATACCGTCGTCTTGTTTGACACATGGATGCATCAATCAAGGAAAGTCAGGTAAGTATGTGATATCTGCGGAGCGTGGAACATATTTTTCACCCCTACTTGCACACTCACACTCGTCTGTCTTGCGGCGATGCCGAGATTTTGTTTTCAAACCGCTTTCATAACGATGATAACAATGTTTTAGATCTTGCCGTACTCGAGCCAAATCAGCACAGCATTCGACCTGAGGACACTGCCTTTGAGGTCGAGCGCCGTGACTTATTGATCAATTTGTTATCTCTGTTATAAGTAGACGCTGAGAAATGATCTTAGAAGAGACGGTCTTCCTTCGTACCCTTCGTCAACAAAGCCCCATTATCGGCCTGGTGGTGAGTTTCCCCTTTGACTGCAAGGCAAGGCTCTGGAACTGAGCACACGTAGGGCGAAAAATCCAATGCGGCTGCTTCATACCAAGAAATTCACATTAGATATACCCACGGGTGTGCAACCTTATGCCATCTTGTCTCACCGGTGGCTGGCGGACAGAGAAGAAGTCTCCTTCCAAGACTTGTACACGTCAGTTCCTTCCCAGTGAAGGCTTACACGATAGTCATGCCGTATGTGATCTTCCAATTCAAGCTTCTACTATCATTGACCATCGATTTATCTCAAGAGGCCCACTTTCCCTTCCAACGTCGAAGGCAAACAAGGCTTCACGAAAGTCCGAGATGCATGCGACCAGGCCTCTCGGGCTGGTCTCGAGTATATCTGGATTGACACCTGCTGCATCGACAAAACCAGCAGTGCCGAGTTATCAGAGGCGATTAATTCCATGTACGCGTGGTACAAGGACTCCGCCGTGTGCTACGTTTACTTGCACGATGTCGATAACGACACCGCTATGGACAACCCTCGAATCTGCTCTCGAAAAAGCTAGTTGGTTCCGAAGAGGATGGACTTTACAAGAGCTGATCGCTCCCGATAATGTCTATTTTTTTGACAAGAACTGGGTCAAGATCGGGAGCAAGGCGACGTTTGCGTCTATGCTGCATAGAATCACCCACCATCCGTAAAGATATTCTGTTGGGTAATCCATGCACATCCAGCATCGCTGAGAAGATGTCATGGGCCGCAAAACGAGAGACGCAGAAAATAGAGGACAGAGCATATTCGCTGATGGGGTTATTTGGCATCCACATGCCTATCATTTATGGAGAAGGAGAGAAAGCTTTCAGGCGCCTGCAGCTCGAAATCATCAAATCCTCAGATGACCAAACCATCTTTGCCTGGCACGACTCACTGGATCATCACTCTATCAGAGATCGCGGGTTGTTAGCATCAGCACCAGATGTTTTCTCGGCTTCGCCCTATCCGGTCGTCAATATCGATCATTCCCATTTTGTCAACAGTCTGTTTCGCATCGCAGGGAGCCGCAGCCCCCTTCCTGACCTACCGCGTGGCTTTTCTATTTTGAACGATGGTATCCACATTACTCTTCCCATGAAGAGGGATCAAGACGCGTGGCTCGCCGTCCTCAAATGTAAAAGAGAAGATCAGGAGTCTTTCTATAAGATCTACTTGAAAGAAAGACCTGGTTCAAATGATTTTCTTCGGACATCGCCGACGAAGCTTCGAGAACTCGAGGCCGAAGATCTTAAAGGCCTGGCCTTGCGTAAAATACGTCTTGTGGTTGACTATCACACACCAGCGATCATTCATCGACAACAATTCTTCACTTTTCGGTCCACAGATCTCGTTTGGGAGCGCTGCGGCTATTATATATGCCCTAACCCGGGACATCATGATGTGAACAAGGGGGGTGGATACCGAGCTCTTGATGGCGACACTCGAATTGAGCTTTCAAATAACGTGCAGTGTGGCTGCGTTTACTCGGTGGGCCCGGATGGTGAAGTCACGGTGCTTCTCATTGGGATCGAACATCACCGTCCTTGGGTACACCTCCAAACGGGTACCAACCTACACCAATATGTCGACACTTCGCGGGCTCGCCGTCAAACCACCCCTCATCAGCTTCTATCTATGTCTCCCCCTACTTCTCCCCAATCTAACAACCAAACCGATCCTATTTCTTTTCCCTTTCCTCGTTCGGTGTCTCCCTCCCGTATTTCTCCTGGACCTAGCAGCCGCGGACAGCCACAGAGGCGCGTTACCTCCCCTCAGGCTCATGCTGCGCAGCTCCGCGGGGGTATCACTGGGTGTCCTGTGTGTTCTATAATTCAAGACTGTCACATTGACATGCGTGCCCTCAAGGCTAGCAGGGCTGATTTTGTGATTGGGATGATTTCAGACAAGCAGATTGAGGTGGATATACGAAAGGGACAGACTCGCGTTTCTGAGGAGATACTCGAAGTTGACTATGTCATAACGTTGACTGTAGGTTAGTAACCCCGAGCCGGACTTTGTATTTCTGTGTAGTCTAAATTTATTTTACCAAGAGCACAGTATATGTCGCGAACCAGTGTGACTTGTTAACGAGACTTGTACGGTATCGACATAGCCCATGTACCTCAATTTTATAGAGGATTCCGTCATATTAGACAGCAAGAAATTCAGAATTGTTCCTGTGAGGGCGGGAAAGGAGGTGACGAAGGAGGGAGGAGACAAGAAGAGCACAGGAGGAGGAGGAAGGAGAGAAACTGTACCATATTATACTCAGCCTGGACACCGGACGAACTTATACGCGCACCGAAACTTCTCAAACGCGGACCGCTTGGCTATTCGTACTATACTTACACCCCTTACCCTGTTACAACATCCCCCAGTACAGCCCTAACAGGGCACCGCGTCTTAACAGTTTACCTTGTTTGTTGCGGTATATAAATATAGAAATTCTCTCTCTCTCAGAATTGTTCCTGTGGAAATAATTTGGCAAGTATCAAACAAGTATCATTGGTCGCGCCTAAAACAGATCACAGGGACTGACCACAGGACCCTTGATATCATGTGGCTCTTCTTTAACGCTGAAAAATATGCTGTAGGGCTCTGACTCTGAGGAAGTCTCAAGACAGATTCAGACCCTACCAGCCCAACGCATGGGGCATAAGCTATGACCCACAGGTAATTTCTGGTTGGAGGAGCCTCCGAGGTTAACCCACGAAACCTGTGCCTTGGCAGTATCCGTCATGACCAGATGGTTGCTCAGGGTCCTCATGCACGGGACGTTTAAAGGCGAGAAGGCTGACCATTTCCCCTTCAACAAAACAATGCCCCTCGAATCTCCTATCAGTTTCCTCACAAGTGCCCTCGCTTCCTCTCAATTGTCGTCGTCAAATTTTGATCTCGACGTCGCATCCGGAATAGCAATTTTTTTCGGAGGCAAAGCAGCAGTATCTGCGCTTGCATTACAACCGCTGTATGGTCAGCTGTGGCATGGATGGTACAACGCACCTGGATGCCACGCAATTGTGTGGGAGCTGGCTAGAACCTTGCTGCAGAGTTCCATCTCGTCATACTCCGAGAGACTCTCGCTGTCTCTCGGCATAGATGGCAAGAAAGGACCCAAATACATTGCTTCGCGGTCAGGAACAGTCATGCAGTATACTCGCCACCTTGCATACGTGCTAGTTAACTGGAGAGGAAGGGAGTGTAATCCAGTAGTTGTTGGTCTGAGGGTCAGCCCGACGCCGATGGAGTTGATGATCGTAGACTTCAAGAACAAAGTTCCGACGGGAAATGACACGCTGCCCCCAAGAAGTACCCGTCACTCCTCGTTGCCCATAATCCCTATCGCCACTAGCATCGTAGCTTGCGCTATTTGCGCCAGTGTTGAGGACTGGTTGTCCTTCAAGATGATTATCCTTGGGATGATCTCCTCTGGAATCACTTCTGCCATCATGAGCACTGGGCAGATCACCCTTGAACGGCTCAAACCAGCAGATGGAGTTCCACCCGGAGATGGGATGCTATTGTCAGATACCCGCATCGTCATTTTGAAAGGCAACGAAGAGGACGTAAACGCTGTGACCAAGGGAAGACTGCGGCTGAAGCTCAAAGGAGGTGGTTACACCCTCCTTCTCTGCGCGTTCATAGCGTTGTCGCAAGCTAGCCTACAGCTCGTCTTCATGCCTTTCGGATCGCTACCAGGACAAATCATGTTCCTGATATCGCTCGTAGTGTCTGGGGCATGCAACCTGTATCTATCAGCAAAGGAAGATGATGTGCAGTCGAGTGCCCTCATCACCCTGCTGAACTCTCCAGAGGTGAAGACTTACCAAGCCAGTTCTAGAGCATCCGCTGCCGTTTTGGCGTGCCTAGCGCTCTGTTGGGAGTCTGGCACGCCACCCGAGCAGGTCCTCCGGGAGATTGTACCCATCACGCCAAGACCATGGAAGGCCTGGTCTGAGTTTGTTGTGAATAATATCAAGAAGAAGAATACGCACTTCATGTATGGACGCAGCTTGGCGGGGGCCCACCTCGGGCTGGACGATCGGGAAGAGAAGCTTTTGCTCGAGCTCGTCGATGACGCTCATGCAGCATACGACCAATATTTGAAGGATAACAGTATCTCCATTACATAGCTATACCTACAACATGTACTATGCCTTCTGCGAGCCTTTAATATATAGTATTTACAAGCGGTCACTACGAAATTTTCTCGCTCTAATTCGCCATTTCCGTGGTGACTTCGTACAGATCATCTGCAGGACGCTGTCCGAGCACCTCACTCCAGAACTCCATGATCGGCTGCCATTCCTCCCTTAAGCTTGCGCGTGGCATACCCTCACCGGCACGTTCCACGTCTTTGACATTAGAGAAACCCTTCCTAAAGGCATCCAACGCCCCATTCTTGAACTCACGCGGGCGGCGAAATACAAGAACAGGTGTCTCGCATGGTTTCGACAACGTTGGATATGAGAGCAGCGGGCCAGAAACGGTCACAAGTGAGCCTAAGGGCCGCGCGGGGGTCTCCTTGTCGGTCACACGCGACAGTTCCAGCTCGCGACGCCACCACTGCACACATGCTTCAGCTGCGACACTTCCACCTTGCGCGAATCCGAACAAGTGGATACGATGTGGAGGCCACCCACAATCACCTGTTAAATGGCTGAGGACATCCTTGAAAAGATTGAGTGCAGGACTGGGGTCTGGTCGTTCGACGAGGTCTCCGAGCTGATCGAAGGAAGGATACCACTGAAAAGCCTGTTCATACAGGAAGGGAATACTAGTACGTTCTAGCTCGATACAAATACAATCTGGAAGATGGAACAGATACGTACACATCAGGTGCGCGGAGTGCGAGGGTGGCCGTTTGTGGGAGCTTGAGTGATCTCCCAAGGCGGGCGAAGGGGACGTTCGTGTCACCTATTCATCGAAGACTTGTTCGGATTAGTTGCTCTAGCTAAACGGTCGGACGCTGCGCTCACCGAGCCCGTGCAAAAGGATAAGGAGGTTCTCGTCCGTTCCGTCGTCACTAGGGGAGTAAGAGAATATCGTGTGTATAGAAGATGTCTGTGGAGGAGGTTTTATGCGCGGAGAAGGGGCGGATGCCGCTGCGAGGAGGTGGAAGTCTGCGGATGGGGAATCCATCGATAGGTGCTTGGATTGTAATTCTTTTCCTTCGAAGTACTGGTCTGGCTAGGGGAGACTAGAGTTTTCTATGAACTGAGATAATCCGAGTCATGTGATGATGATGATATATTTGGCCAAGTACAAGCTCAGGCATAAAAATAACCTCGATGGCTCAACAGCTGGTAAGCTATAGTGTTAGTAAGGGAAAAGTGGAGCTCTTACAGTCAAGAAATATGGAGGGATATGATACGAAGCAGGTGTAAAGCAAGCATCTTAGCTAAGTTAGGCGGGGAGTCGCGTGCGCCGTTTATACTCACCCCCAATTCTGCCGCGAGACGAGAAGAATGCTCTCATGCCTGTGCAATACTACGGAAGATCAGTCTAGGTTCCAAAGTCGTGCATGGACGCGGGGTTCGTCCTGATGATTGCCCATGAACCGTGGTTCCAGAGCATGGAGATGAGACACCCATGATGCTCCAAAAACCAGCCCCGATATGCTTGTGTGGGGTACGCCCGCGGCGTGTATCATCCGAGTCAGCAAAAAAATATCAGTGAAACAGAAAGTCAATCTTAAGGCCTTGAGGTCTGCTGACATTGTAAACACCATCTGTTTCGATCTGCTTGAAGGGGATTTCAGATGGATAGGTCCTGCGCGCGTACGTTATTGAGGTCTGCTGGCGATTTGCTGGCATTGTAAATGTCATCTGCTTGAAGTGGATTTCAGGTAGATAAGTGCTGCCTACATTCTCGCCACGAAATTCTGCCAGAACAGTATTTTCGGGACATAAAAGCAAGCCGTCTTCCTACCGTGCCCACCCTCTATTCAAAATCCCATATCACATCGCACAAGTAATGCATTCCTCCTTCGTCCTTGCCGTCCTTGCTGCTTTGATGGTATCTATGTTTGTCAGTACTCACAGTGATCCATGTCCTCATTTCTGCGACACTGGATATTGCTGCCTTGACTGTATATGCGAGAATATATACGACCACGACGAAGTAAATATCATTGGCACCCATGATTTAATTCTATGACCCACTGGCCTGGCAGGACCTACTTAAAAGTGTTTGTGTCGGGCCTACAGTTGGACCGGCTGTCGAAGGAGTCGACAGGTGAGCGACAGTGAGTCATGTTTCTACTTTCGCATTGGTGCACAGTGTGGCTAATGGCATGGTACGTAGTTCGCTGCCAAGTTGATCAAGATGCTTGCCACTTCTGGATAAATTCTACGACCGCTTGAGCAAGGGAGACCTTGGAATAGAGAACTGAAGTACTTTTACGAGTTTTTACGTCGTATTGTTTTGGCAGAAGCCTGACCACGTGCCAATGCAGTGCCGCTTCAATACATTTGTTTGGCACTTTGCGGCGCTGTCCTTCTGACCTGTAGGTTCCTAGACTAAGTAGTGTGAAGATATCTTTGGCCTCAGAGGAAAGTAAGTTCCTTAGTACTGTGCTGCAAGAGTTCACAGTATTTCGCACAATTCTGATTCATACATTGCTACTGTACAGAAGGCTAGTTGTTTAGGATCAGTATTCCCTCTTTCTGCTTGCCATTTTACTCTCAGCACTACCAAACCGGCTCCTGACGGGTTTGCTTGCGAATGCGAACCTTCAGTGGATGGAAATTAGATTTGGTAGTCGGTGATTCATGTATCCACATACCTCATCACAGGCTCGGGCGATGCAGATTCAAATCCAGCCTCGGGCGGTGAAGATTCAGATCCAGCCTCGGGCGATACAGGTGCAGGGTAGGAAATTCTAGGGTAGTGTTGCCTTAGCATTCTTTCGTGAAGTTTGGTCAGGATGTCAGCCCCATGCGGGAGGCCAGCGCTAGCGATCCTTTGAATAAGTGTCGGAAAGTCTTTCATGACGGTCGGAGTAGAAATATGCTGGAATAGAATTTCGACTTCCATCTCAAGAATGGCAGGAAACCTTCAGACGACGAGTCAGCATCCCAATGGAAGAGGATATGCATAACGAACTAACCTGGGTGTCAGAGAAGAAGAGAGTTCTTGCAGGATATTGTTCTCAGTCAGTCTAGATCGTATCGCAGCAAGCGCTTTGTCCTGTAATTTTTCCTGCTTTATCTGGTACAATCCCAGGCATCAGTCCATACGGACAGCATCAAAGGTTACATGAGACGCACTTTGCATGCCAGGCGATACATAGACTTCGGCGAGCATGGTGGGGGCTCATCAAGGCTCCGATGTTTCGCTATCTTACTTGCTTGTGATCGCAAAGGTGCAAACACGATCTCATCGGTGTAAAGATAGTACAATAAAGCCTGCCACCTACGTCCAGTTGATAAGCAACAGAACCAAGCACTAGGCTAGTAAACCGCACGTGTTGAATGCAGTATCCGTTACCAGTAATATGCGGCTCGGAATAGTACGTTGCACCCCTTTGGGAGCATAATTCTTGATTGACGCCGTTAGAGGCGTTCGCTCCGCTGCACAAAGTTCGAGCATTTCATCTTCAAAAGGTCGACGTAAGGTAGTCGCTTACCAGGATGCAAAAAGCCACCTACCATCTGGCACCATTTCGTTGGTTTCATTCTCTTCTTCCTCGAGGTCACTATCGGACGCATATCCATATTCATCGAGAGATATCCCTTCCTCACAGGCGTGATAGTCTTGCAGTTCGACCAAGGCAGGATCACTGAGCGTTTTTTCGGAAAGTACTGAAAAATTGTTTGTTGAACTTGACTGAGTAGTAACAGACATGTAAGATGGCTCACAGCTAGTAAAGTACTCCGAGCTCACGGCGAGGGCTTCGTCGTTGGCAAACAGTGACTGAAGCTTGGTAACGTTGCCCTCACGCTTTGATCGAGCGGAGAAAAGGTTGAATTGGGTGTCAAGAAGTTCCCCGATAAGCGACTTCCTCAGCAGAGCGTTAATCCGCGCCTGGTTGCTCGACATCGCGCAAGTGTATGGAGGCGAGGTGTATGCTGAGAGGGTAATTTACCAAACTGATGTGCAACAAGAGTCTGAGGTCGAATAGCCTAATCAACCCATGCATGCAACGCATGCCGAATCGCGTGGTCGATGTGTATTTGATCAAAGCGCTATCAAGGCGGCGCAGCGGCCACTGGACCTGATATATGATATTTGAGGGACTACTAGCCAGACCTTGAAATAAGGAAGACAGTTATTCCTAAGTAACTTAGCAAGTACTTCCCGTCAACTTGAATATTGCAATTTCCGCAACCCGGCCATATCCGACTACGGCCTTGTCATGACCCATTTTCCCTACTAAGGCACACTATCATACAAGTGATCATCTGCAACCAGCTGCAGCCTGCATTTGGTTTCCGCCAACGGCCATGTGATGTAATCGTCGATATCATTCCTGCGGGAGATTGGAAATGGGCATGGGCGCCCTTATGGATCATGTGTATCGATGAACATATGGTCGTTGACTATACATATCTCCTTCAATTCAACTATATAAATGATAAGTTGCTTATCTCCATAATAACCAGAACTACACTCGAGATGGCTACACCTGTTGACTATGGCGATTTGGAGTTCACTAGACCCGCCAAACAGATCAAGGCCGTGAATCTGCCTGCAATGCCGCAGCGCATCTTCGATGGCATGAAGCAGTATGAAGATGCTGCTCGAGGTGTGTAGCAATTATCTTCTTGGAAGCGCGCTGTGATATATCTGATTCGCTTCCACCGCCAAGGTTTTAGTACCCCAGGTTTTGAGCGGACAGTCAAGGATGCCAGCGGGAGAGAAGTTCCAGGAGGCGTCATTGTCTCGCACAGGCCCGCAGACGCCCAAGTCACTCAGCTGTATCGCATGTCAACAGATCCTTCCAATACCGAGCTGAGCCGGCTCACCTACTTTGACATCGGTTCTGGTAGGACGATATCAACGTTCTGTAGAATTCTTGAAGAGGACTGGCGGGGTGTGCGCAGGCGTGGAGGGGCCATTATGGTTATGGATCTCAATGGAAATGAACACTTTCAACTATGGTACGTGATCACATGAAGCTGAAGATCCTGTCTGACCAAAATCGCAGGCGTTACTGGGAGGATTCTCTTGCCGACCAAGTTCTTCCAAAGGCACAAGGAGAGCTGGATAATGCGCCTGGTCTGGGACGCATCGAGAGACTGACCCACGATGACTATAGATACGGTTCGGTTGTTACATCTCAGACAAACAAGTAGGTTTGTCTTTATTCGTTTGGTTCATATCTGATCGAATCTTGCGGGACAGGCTCATGGCCTTTTCGTCGAACAAGGAGAACAACAAGGATACCCTAGTGTATGTCACCAGGCTCATAGACTCCAATACGGGTGCAAAGGCAGATACTTCTCCCTTCACTCTGCCCTCGCGTTTAGTCGCACCAAGCACCGGGGAAGGGACGACTATGTACTACCCGCAGAGTTTTTCCCTCGACGACAAGTATTTGTTGCTCAAACGAAGTTATGGCTCGGCGTATAATGCTCTATACGTCGTCGACATTTCTGGCGAACAGGCGTCACTTCCCAAGCTAATCGAGTTCCCAGGAGCGACAGAGAAAGCAGAAGATACCGCGTTCGACCATGCCTCATTCTCCCACGATGCTAATCTACCCCACTTGATCTACTGCACCACGAATGGTTACGGTGATTTTACCTCAATCGTCACTTATGACCTTGACACGGGGTCGGTCACCCACATCACCACTTCCAGTGCCGGAATTCAAGCCATACGACCGATTTTGTGGGAAATTCAGGACCTCAAGGTCACCAGCGACAATATCATATTTAGCGTCAATGTCGAGGGGTGGACCTCTCTCTTTGTCATGCCACTGTCTGGTCCTCACAAGAACACCGTGATCGAGGTCAAGGTTGCCTGGGAAAGGGGTTGGCTCACCTTCCAAGTGAATGACCTCAATGACAAGCCGTACGAAATGACGCTGCATCTCACATCGCACCACTCCAGAGGGCGTATCACCTACTTGGATCTTGTTCCATTGTTGAGCAATGTCAAGAAAGATGAAAATGGTCACGCCTACGTACTCGCTTCTGTCTCACCCTATGCACAGGCAGAGCCGCCCACACTGGCACATGAGGTTCCCCCTACACTCATCAGATACAAGAGCTTCGATGGCTTGGAAGTCCCCGCCATCTATTACCACCCGGCTGGTCAATCGGTAACTCCGGTCATTATTCACATTCACGGTGGCCCGGAATCTCAAGCTACTGCCAATTACCGCACGTTAGTCGTGGATGTTTCACATCATTTATAGACTGACAGACGTCCGTAGGCCTACGCATAGTTACCTGTTGAATGAGCTGAAAATTGCGGTTATCTACCCTAATGTGCGCGGAAGTTCAGGATATGGCAAGAAGTACATGGCCGCGGATGACGTGCTCAAACGCGAAGATTCTGTCAAGTACGGTGCATATACACCTTCTCAGGGGCAGATACTCATGTCTCTTCAGGGATATCGGAGCATTGCTTGACCACATCACATCTAACATGCAGAACGAACTAGATTCATCCCGCATTGCTGTAGCGGGCGGATCCTGTGAGTAGCCTTGTCATAACATCTATCAGAAGACTGATCCTCACTATTGAAGATGGCGGATACATGTCCTTGGTGAGATATATCTATCTTCTTGATAGTCACATCGTTCTCACGTCCAGACACTGCATATAGGCGAGTCTGACACATTACTCCTCGAAGCTTGTCTGTGGTATCGAAAACTTTGGAATCGTGCACTGGCCCTCGTTCCTGGAAAATACCGCAGCTGTCCGGCGTGCGGCACGCAGACGCGAGTATGGTGATGAGACCATCCCAGAAATTAGAGAGTTCCTCGACAGGATCTCGCCGATCAATAACACCTCTAAGATCACGGTACCCCTCCTAATCACCCATGGCGAGAACGATACTCGAGTAACTGTGCACGAAGCTGTTAGCATGTACAAGGTTGTATCGAAGAATGTGCATACCGAACTCGTCATATGCGAAATGGAAGGTCACGGTACGTCTTTTTTCGTATTTGCCGCGTGATGATGCTAACAAGTGATGTGTTTTATAGGATACAAACAGAAGAGCGTGATCGAGTTCACTAATGCCGCCTGATATCTTATTCTTGGAAAGATTCCCTCCTTTCTAAGTCAGTTCTGTAGACTCGGCCCGAATATGTTATACATAAACAAAGCAGCAGAATATATGTATTTGACAACAACCATTTCGCTTGCGAAAGTGAGGCTGAGGTCTTGCTTCCGTCTTACTTCCGTCAACTCAAGTGAGTCAAGCGACCCCCTGACTGAACAATTCCTGGATGCTTATCTACCTAGCCGCTCAGGACTTCTTTTGCTGCCCCATAGTCACATCCATCAGGTTTGAACAACGATACCTTAGTCATGAATTTTATAGTGTAACGTTCTCACAAACATATTTACAACTTTCAATGGCCTCGTTCTCAAATTGCTGCGCGGTGCGGTTGCACTGAACCCTGCACTTCGTCTCTATAAGCTTGCGTGTGTACATCATGCTCAGTCCATTAACATTCTTTAGACATGCAGCCACTAAGACGCATATATTGCGAACGCCTCTCCATCGACTTGCATGCCGTTCTCTCTGGTGGGGGTGCCGGTCACGAGCCTGCGCATGCTGGTTATACGGTCATGGGATGCTAGCATCATCCGTTTCTGGTAGTGTATTCACGAGTCCGAGTGCGAAACAAATTTTGGACATCGAGTTTGCTGCCTTCACAAACAGCCCCATCCCTCGAGACGTGGTGGCCATCATTAACAATTACACGCGATCGTTTGAAATTTGGCCTAGCTATGGAACATGCTCATGCGAAACAT